>NC_092094.1:31988667-32007554 GCF_045679555.1 Salvelinus alpinus | reverse complement strand
GATGATATGAGACTGGCATAGAAAACAGACATATAGGGATGATATGAGACTGGCATAGAAAACAGACATATAGGGATGATATGAGACTGGCATAGAAAACAGACATATAGGGATGATATGAGACTGGCATAGAAAACAGACATATAGGGATGATATGAGACTGGCATAGAAAACAGACATATAGGGATGATATGAGACTGGCATAGAAAACAGACATATAGGGATGATATGAGACTGGCATAGAAAACAGACATATACGGATGATATGAGACTGGCATAGAAAACAGACATATAGTGATGATATGAGACTGGCATAGAAAACAGACATATAGTGATGATATGAGACTGGCATAGAAAACAGACATATACGGATGATATGAGACTGGCATAGAAAACAGACATATAGTGATGATATGAGACTGGCATAGAAAACAGACATATAGTGATGATATGAGACTGGCATAGAAAACAGACATATAGGGATGATATGAGACTGGCATAGAAAACAGACATATAGGGATGATATGAGACTGGCATAGAAAACAGACATATAGGGATGATATGAGACTGGCATAGAAAACAGACATATAGGGATGATATGAGACTGGCATAGAAAACAGACATATAGGGATGATATGAGACTGGCATAGAAAACAGACATATAGGGATGATATGAGACTGGCATAGAAAACAGACATATAGGGATGATATGAGACTGGCATAGAAAACAGACATATAGGGATGATATGAGACTGGCATAGAAAACAGACATATACGGATGATATGAGACTGGCATAGAAAACAGACATATAGTGATGATATGAGACTGGCATAGAAAACAGACATATAGTGATGATATGAGACTGGCATAGAAAACAGACATATAGTGATGATATGAGACTGGCATAGAAAACAGACATATAGGGATGATATGAGACTGGCATAGAAAACAGACATATAGGGATGATATGAGACTGGCATAGAAAACAGACATATAGGGATGATATGAGACTGGCATAGAAAACAGACATATACGGATGATATGAGACTGGCATAGAAAACAGACATATAGTGATGATATGAGACTGGCATAGAAAACAGACATATAGTGATGATATGAGACTGGCATAGAAAACAGACATATAGGGATGATATGAGACTGGCATAGAAAACAGACATATACGGATGATATGAGACTGGCATAGAAAACAGACATATAGTGATGATATGAGACTGGCATAGAAAACAGACATATAGGGATGATATGAGACAGGCATAGAAAACAGACATATAGTGATGATATGAGACTGGCATAGAAAACAGACATATAGTGATGATATGAGACTGGCATAGAAAACAGACATATAGGGATGATATGAGACTGGCATAAAAAACAGACATATAGGGATGATATGAGACTGGCATAGAAAACAGACATATAGGGATGATATGAGACTGGCATAGAAAACAGACATATAGTGATGATATGAGACTGGCATAGAAAACAGACATATAGGGATGATATGAGACTGGCATAGAAAACAGACATATACGGATGATATGAGACTGGCATAGAAAACAGACATATAGGGATGATATGAGACAGGCATAGAAAACAGACATATAGTGATGATATGAGACTGGCATAGAAAACAGACATATACGGATGATATGAGACTGGCATAGAAAACAGACATATAGGGATGATATGAGACTGGCATAGAAAACAGACATATAGTGATGATATGAGACTGGCATAGAAAACAGACATATAGGGATGATATGAGACTGGCATAGAAAACAGACATATAGTGATGATATGAGACTGGCATAGAAAACAGACATATAGGGATGATATGAGACTGGCATAGAAAACAGACATATAGGGAGGATATGAGACTGGCATAGAAAACAGACATATAGGGATGATATGAGACTGGCATAGAAAACAGACATATAGGGATGATATGAGACTTGCATAGAAAACAGACATATACGGATGATATGAGACTGGCATAGAAAACAGACATATAGTGATGATATGAGACTGGCATAGAAAACAGACATATAGTGATGATATGAGACTGGCATAGAAAACAGACATATAGGGATGATATGTGACTGGCATAGAAAACAGACATATACGGATGATATGAGACTGGCATAGAAAACAGACATATAGGGCTGATATGAGACTGGCATAAAAAACAGACATATAGGGATGATATGAGACTGGCATAGAAAACAGACATATAGGGATGATATGAGACTGGCATAGAAAACAGACATATAGGGATGATATGAGACTGGCATAGAAAACAGACATATAGGGCTGATATGAGAATGGCATAGAAAACAGACATATAGGGCTGATATGAGACTGGCATAGAAAACAGACATATACGGATGATATGAGACTGGCATAGAAAACAGACATATAGGGATGATATGAGACTGGCATAGAAAACAGACATATATTGATGATATGAGACTGGCATAGAAAACAGACATATAGTGATGATATTAGACTGGCATAGAAAACAGACATATAGTGATGATATGAGACTGGCATAGAACACAGACATATATTGATGATATGAGACTGGCATAGAAAACAGACATATAGGGATGATATGAGACTGGCATAGAAAACAGACATATACAGATGATATGAGACTGGCATAGAAAACAGACATATAGGGATGATATGAGACTGGCATAGAAAACAGACATATATTGATGATATGAGACTGGCATAGAAAACAGACATATAGTGATGATATGAGACTGGCATAGAAAACAGACATATAGGGATGATATGAGACTGGCATAGAAAACAGACATATAGTGATGATATGAGACTGGCATAGAAAACAGACATATAGGGATGATATGAGACTGACATAGAAAACAGACATATAGTGATGATATGAGACTGGCATAGAAAACAGACATATAGGGATGATATGAGACTGGCATAGAAAACAGACATATAGTGATGATATGAGACTGGCATAGAAAACAGACATATAGGGATGATATGAGACAGGCATAGAAAACAGACATATAGGGATGATATGAGACTGGCATAGAAAACAGACATATAGTGATGATATGAGACTGGCATAGAAAACAGACATATAGGGATGATATGAGACTGACATAGAAAACAGACATATAGTGATGATATGAGACTGGCATAGAAAACAGACATATAGGGCTGATATGAGACTGGCATAGAAAACAGACATATAGGGATGATATGAGACTGGCATAGAAAACAGACATATAGGGATGATATGAGACTGGCATAGAAAACAGACATATAGGGATGATATGAGACTGGCATAGAAAACAGACATATACAGATGATATGAGATTGGCATAGAAAACAGACATATAGGGATGATATGAGACTGGCATAGAAAACAGACATATACGGATGATATGAGACTGGCATAGAAAACAGACATATAGGGATGATATGAGACTGGCATAGAAAACAGGCATTAGGGATGACATGAGACTGGCATAGAAAACAGACATATAGGGCTGATATGAGACTGGCATAGAAAACAGACATATAGGGATGATATGAGACTGGCATAGAAAACAGACATATAGGGATGATATGAGACTGGCATAGAAAACAGACATATAGGGCTGATATGAGACTGGCATAGAAAACAGACATATACGGATGATATGAGACTGGCATAGAAAACAGACATATACAGATGATATGAGATTGGCATAGAAAACAGACATATAGGGATGATATGAGACTGGCATAGAAAACAGACATATACGGATGATATGAGACTGGCATAGAAAACAGACATATAGGGATGATATGAGACTGGCATAGAAAACAGGCATTAGGGATGACATGAGACTGGCATAGAAAACAGACATATAGGGCTGATATGAGACTGGCATAGAAAACAGACATATAGGGATGATATGAGACTGGCATAGAAAACAGACATATAGGGATGATATGAGACTGGCATAGAAAACAGACATATAGGGCTGATATGAGACTGGCATAGAAAACAGACATATACGGATGATATGAGACTGGCATAGAAAACAGACATATAGGGATGATATGAGACTGGCATAGAAAACAGACATATAGGGATGATATGAGACTGGCATAGAAAACAGACATATAGGGATGATATGAGACTGGCATAGAAAACAGACATATACGGATGATATGAGACTGGCATAGAAAACAGACATATAGTGATGATATGAGACTGGCATAGAAAAACAGACATATAGGGCTGATATGAGACTGGCATAGAAAACAGACATATAGGGATGATATGAGACTGGCATAGAAAACAGACATATAGGGATGATATGAGACTGGCATAGAAAACAGACATATAGGGCTGATATGAGACTGGCATAGAAAACAGACATATAGGGATGATATGAGACTGGCATAGAAAACAGACATATAGGGATGATATGAGACTGGCATAGAAAACAGACATATAGGGATGATATGAGACTGGCATAGAAAACAGACATATAGGGCTGATATGAGACTGGCATAGAAAACAGACATATAGGGCTGATATGAGACTGGCATAGAAAACAGACATATATCGATGATATGAGACTGGCATAGAAAACAGACATATAGTGATGATATTAGACTGGCATAGAAAACAGACATATAGTGATGATATGAGACTGGCATAGAACACAGACATATATTGATGATATGAGACTGGCATAGAAAACAGACATATAGGGATGATATGAGACTGGCATAGAAAACAGACATATACAGATGATATGAGACTGGCATAGAAAACAGACATATAGGGATGATATGAGACTGGCATAGAAAACAGACATATATTGATGATATGAGACTGGCATAGAAAACAGACATATAGTGATGATATGAGACTGGCATAGAAAACAGACATATAGGGATGATATGAGACTGGCATAGAAAACAGACATATAGTGATGATATGAGACTGGCATAGAAAACAGACATATAGGGATGATATGAGACTGACATAGAAAACAGAAATATAGTGATGATATGAGACTGGCATAGAAAACAGACATATAGGGATGATATGAGACTGGCATAGAAAACAGACATATAGTGATGATATGAGACTGGCATAGAAAACAGACATATAGGGATGATATGAGACAGGCATAGAAAACAGACATATAGGGATGATATGAGACTGGCATAGAAAACAGACATATAGTGATGATATGAGACTGGCATAGAAAACAGACATATAGGGATGATATGAGACTGACATAGAAAACAGACATATAGTGATGATATGAGACTGGCATAGAAAACAGACATATAGGGATGATATGAGACTGGCATAGAAAACAGACATATAGGGCTGATATGAGACTGGCATAGAAAACAGACATATAGTGATGATATGAGACTGGCATAGAAAACAGACATATAGTGATGATATGAGACTGGCATAGAAAACAGACATATAGTGATGATATGAGACTGGCATAGAAAACAGACATATAGTGATGATATGAGACTGGCATAGAAAACAGACATATAGTGATGATATGAGACTGGCATAGAAAACAGACATATAGGGCTGATATGAGACTGGCATAGAAAACAGACATATAGTGATGATATGAGACTGGCATAGAAAACAGACATATATTGATGATATGAGACTGGCATAGAAAACAGACATATAGTGATGATATGAGACTGGCATAGAAAACAGACATATAGTGATGATATGAGACTGGCATAGAAAACAGACATATAGTGATGATATGAGACTGGCATAGAAAACAGACATATAGGGATGATATGAGACTGGCATAGAAAACAGACATATAGGGCTGATATGAGACTGGCATAGAAAACAGACATATAGGGATGATATGAGACTGGCATAGAAAACAAACATATAGGGATGATATGAGACTGGCATAGAAAACAGACATATAATGATGATATGAGACTGGCATAGAAAACAGACATATAGGGCTGATATGAGACTGGCATAGAAAACAGACATATAGGGATGATATGAGACTGACATAGAAAACAGACATATAGGGCTGATATGAGACTGGCATAGAAAACAGACATATATTGATGATATGAGACTGGCATAGAAAACAGACATATAGGGATGATATGAGACTGGCATAGAAAACAGACATATAGTGATGATATGAGACTGGCATAGAAAACAGACATATACGGATGATATGAGACTGGCATAGAAAACAGACATATAGGGATGATATGAGACTGGCATAGAAAACAGACATATAGTGATGATATGAGACTGGCATAGAAAACAGACATATAGGGATGATATGAGACTGGCATAGAAAACAGACATATAGTGATGATATGAGACTGGCATAGAAAACAGACATATAGGGATGATATGAGACTGGCATAGAAAACAGACATATAGGGATGATATGAGACTGGCATAGAAAACAGACATATAGTGATGATATGAGACTGGCATAGAAAACAGACATATAGGGATGATATGAGACTGGCATAGAAAACAGACATATACGGATGATATGAGACTGGCATAGAAAACAGACATATAGGGATGATATGAGACAGGCATAGAAAACAGACATATAGTGATGATATGAGACTGGCATAGAAAACAGACATATACGGATGATATGAGACTGGCATAGAAAACAGACATATAGGGATGATATGAGACTGGCATAGAAAACAGACATATAGTGATGATATGAGACTGGCATAGAAAACAGACATATAGGGATGATATGAGACTGGCATAGAAAACAGACATATAGTGATGATATGAGACTGGCATAGAAAACAGACATATAGGGATGATATGAGACTGGCATAGAAAACAGACATATAGGGAGGATATGAGACTGGCATAGAAAACAGACATATAGGGATGATATGAGACTGGCATAGAAAACAGACATATAGGGATGATATGAGACTTGCATAGAAAACAGACATATACGGATGATATGAGACTGGCATAGAAAACAGACATATAGTGATGATATGAGACTGGCATAGAAAACAGACATATAGTGATGATATGAGACTGGCATAGAAAACAGACATATAGGGATGATATGAGACTGGCATAGAAAACAGACATATACGGATGATATGAGACTGGCATAGAAAACAGACATATAGGGCTGATATGAGACTGGCATAAAAAACAGACATATAGGGATGATATGAGACTGGCATAGAAAACAGACATATAGTGATGATATGAGACTGGCATAGAAAACAGACATATAGGGATGATATGAGACTGGCATAGAAAACAGACATATAGTGATGATATGAGACTGGCATAGAAAACAGACATATAGGGATGATATGAGACTGGCATAGAAAACAGACATATAGGGATGATATGAGACTGGCATAGAAAACAGACATATAGTGATGATATGAGACTGGCATAGAAAACAGACATATAGGGATGATATGAGACTGGCATAGAAAACAGACATATACGGATGATATGAGACTGGCATAGAAAACAGACATATAGGGATGATATGAGACAGGCATAGAAAACAGACATATAGTGATGATATGAGACTGGCATAGAAAACAGACATATACGGATGATATGAGACTGGCATAGAAAACAGACATATAGGGATGATATGAGACTGGCATAGAAAACAGACATATAGTGATGATATGAGACTGGCATAGAAAACAGACATATAGGGATGATATGAGACTGGCATAGAAAACAGACATATAGTGATGATATGAGACTGGCATAGAAAACAGACATATAGGGATGATATGAGACTGGCATAGAAAACAGACATATAGGGAGGATATGAGACTGGCATAGAAAACAGACATATAGGGATGATATGAGACTGGCATAGAAAACAGACATATAGGGATGATATGAGACTTGCATAGAAAACAGACATATACGGATGATATGAGACTGGCATAGAAAACAGACATATAGTGATGATATGAGACTGGCATAGAAAACAGACATATAGTGATGATATGAGACTGGCATAGAAAACAGACATATAGGGATGATATGAGACTGGCATAGAAAACAGACATATACGGATGATATGAGACTGGCATAGAAAACAGACATATAGGGCTGATATGAGACTGGCATAAAAAACAGACATATAGGGATGATATGAGACTGGCATAGAAAACAGACATATAGGGATGATATGAGACTGGCATAGAAAACAGACATATAGGGATGATATGAGACTGGCATAGAAAACAGACATATAGGGCTGATATGAGACTGGCATAGAAAACAGACATATAGGGCTGATATGAGACTGGCATAGAAAACAGACATATACGGATGATATGAGACTGGCATAGAAAACAGACATATAGGGATGATATGAGACTGGCATAGAAAACAGACATATATTGATGATATGAGACTGGCATAGAAAACAGACATATAGTGATGATATTAGACTGGCATAGAAAACAGACATATAGTGATGATATGAGACTGGCATAGAACACAGACATATATTGATGATATGAGACTGGCATAGAAAACAGACATATAGGGATGATATGAGACTGGCATAGAAAACAGACATATACAGATGATATGAGACTGGCATAGAAAACAGACATATAGGGATGATATGAGACTGGCATAGAAAACAGACATATACGGATGATATGAGACTGGCATAGAAAACAGACATATAGGGATGATATGAGACTGGCATAGAAAACAGACATATATTGATGATATGAGACTGGCATAGAAAACAGACATATAGTGATGATATTAGACTGGCATAGAAAACAGACATATAGTGATGATATGAGACTGGCATAGAACACAGACATATATTGATGATATGAGACTGGCATAGAAAACAGACATATAGGGATGATATGAGACTGGCATAGAAAACAGACATATACAGATGATATGAGACTGGCATAGAAAACAGACATATAGGGATGATATGAGACTGGCATAGAAAACAGACATATATTGATGATATGAGACTGGCATAGAAAACAGACATATAGTGATGATATGAGACTGGCATAGAAAACAGACATATAGGGATGATATGAGACTGGCATAGAAAACAGACATATAGTGATGATATGAGACTGGCATAGAAAACAGACATATAGGGATGATATGAGACTGGCATAGAAAACAGACATATAGGGATGATATGAGACTGGCATAGAAAACAGACATATAGTGATGATATGAGACTGGCATAGAAAACAGACATATAGGGATGATATGAGACAGGCATAGAAAACAGACATATAGGGATGATATGAGACTGGCATAGAAAACAGACATATAGTGATGATATGAGACTGGCATAGAAAACAGACATATAGGGATGATATGAGACTGACATAGAAAACAGACATATAGTGATGATATGAGACTGGCATAGAAAACAGACATATAGGGCTGATATGAGACTGGCATAGAAAACAGACATATAGGGATGATATGAGACTGGCATAGAAAACAGACATATAGGGATGATATGAGACTGGCATAGAAAACAGACATATAGTGATGATATGAGACTGGCATAGAAAACAGACATATACAGATGATATGAGATTGGCATAGAAAACAGACATATAGGGATGATATGAGACTGGCATAGAAAACAGACATATACGGATGATATGAGACTGGCATAGAAAACAGACATATAGGGATGATATGAGACTGGCATAGAAAACAGGCATTAGGGATGACATGAGACTGGCATAGAAAACAGACATATACGGATGATATGAGACTGGCATAGAAAACAGACATATAGTGATGATATGAGACTGGCATAGAAAACAGACATATAGGGCTGATATGAGACTGGCATAGAAAACAGACATATAGGGATGATATGAGACTGGCATAGAAAACAGACATATAGGGATGATATGAGACTGGCATAGAAAACAGACATATAGGGCTGATATGAGACTGGCATAGAAAACAGACATATACGGATGATATGAGACTGGCATAGAAAACAGACATATAGGGATGATATGAGACTGGCATAGAAAACAGACATATAGGGATGATATGAGACTGGCATAGAAAACAGACATATAGGGATGATATGAGACTGGCATAGAAAACAGACATATACGGATGATATGAGACTGGCATAGAAAACAGACATATAGTGATGATATGAGACTGGCATAGAAAAACAGACATATAGGGCTGATATGAGACTGGCATAGAAAACAGACATATAGGGATGATATGAGACTGGCATAGAAAACAGACATATAGGGCTGATATGAGACTGGCATAGAAAACAGACATATAGGGATGATATGAGACTGGCATAGAAAACAGACATATAGGGATGATATGAGACTGGCATAGAAAACAGACATATAGGGATGATATGAGACTGGCATAGAAAACAGACATATAGGGCTGATATGAGACTGGCATAGAAAACAGACATATAGGGCTGATATGAGACTGGCATAGAAAACAGACATATATCGATGATATGAGACTGGCATAGAAAACAGACATATAGTGATGATATTAGACTGGCATAGAAAACAGACATATAGTGATGATATGAGACTGGCATAGAACACAGACATATATTGATGATATGAGACTGGCATAGAAAACAGACATATAGGGATGATATGAGACTGGCATAGAAAACAGACATATACAGATGATATGAGACTGGCATAGAAAACAGACATATAGGGATGATATGAGACTGGCATAGAAAACAGACATATATTGATGATATGAGACTGGCATAGAAAACAGACATATAGTGATGATATGAGACTGGCATAGAAAACAGACATATAGGGATGATATGAGACTGGCATAGAAAACAGACATATAGTGATGATATGAGACTGGCATAGAAAACAGACATATAGGGATGATATGAGACTGACATAGAAAACAGACATATAGTGATGATATGAGACTGGCATAGAAAACAGACATATAGGGATGATATGAGACTGGCATAGAAAACAGACATATAGTGATGATATGAGACTGGCATAGAAAACAGACATATAGGGATGATATGAGACAGGCATAGAAAACAGACATATAGGGATGATATGAGACTGGCATAGAAAACAGACATATAGTGATGATATGAGACTGGCATAGAAAACAGACATATAGGGATGATATGAGACTGACATAGAAAACAGACATATAGTGATGATATGAGACTGGCATAGAAAACAGACATATAGGGATGATATGAGACTGGCATAGAAAACAGACATATAGGGCTGATATGAGACTGGCATAGAAAACAGACATATAGTGATGATATGAGACTGGCATAGAAAACAGACATATAGTGATGATATGAGACTGGCATAGAAAACAGACATATAGTGATGATATGAGACTGGCATAGAAAACAGACATATAGTGATGATATGAGACTGGCATAGAAAACAGACATATAGTGATGATATGAGACTGGCATAGAAAACAGACATATAGGGCTGATATGAGACTGGCATAGAAAACAGACATATAGTGATGATATGAGACTGGCATAGAAAACAGACATATATTGATGATATGAGACTGGCATAGAAAACAGACATATAGTGATGATATGAGACTGGCATAGAAAACAGACATATAGTGATGATATGAGACTGGCATAGAAAACAGACATATAGTGATGATATGAGACTGGCATAGAAAACAGACATATAGGGATGATATGAGACTGGCATAGAAAACAGACATATAGGGCTGATATGAGACTGGCATAGAAAACAGACATATAGGGATGATATGAGACTGGCATAGAAAACAAACATATAGGGATGATATGAGACTGGCATAGAAAACAGACATATAGTGATGATATGAGACTGGCATAGAAAACAGACATATAGGGCTGATATGAGACTGGCATAGAAAACAGACATATAGGGATGATATGAGACTGACATAGAAAACAGACATATAGGGCTGATATGAGACTGGCATAGAAAACAGACATATATTGATGATATGAGACTGGCATAGAAAACAGACATATAGGGATGATATGAGACTGGCATAGAAAACAGACATATAGTGATGATATGAGACTGGCATAGAAAACAGACAGATAGGGGTGATATGAGACTGGCACATAAAACAGACATTTGGGATGGCATGAGGCTGGCACATAAAACAAACATTAAGGATGGCATGAGGCTGGCACATAAAACAGACATTAGGGATGGCATGAGGCTGGCATAGAAAACAGACATATACGGATGATATGAGACTGGCATAGAAAACAGACATATAGGGATGATATGAGACTGGCATAGAAAACAGACATATACGGATGATATGAGACTGGCATAGAAAACAGACATATAGTGATGATATGAGACTGGCATAGAAAACAGACATATAGTGATGATATGAGACTGGCATAGAAAACAGACATATAGTGATGATATGAGACTGGCATAGAAAACAGACATATAGGGATGATATGAGACTGGCATAGAAAACAGACATATACGGATGATATGAGACTGGCATAGAAAACAGACATATAGGGATGATATGAGACTGGCATAGAAAACAGACATATAGGGCTGATATGAGACTGGCATAGAAAACAGACATATAGGGCTGATATGAGACTGACATAGAAAACAGACATATATTGATGATATGAGACTGGCATAGAAAACAGACATATAGGGATGATATGAGACTGGCATAGAAAACAGACATATAGTGATGATATGAGACTGGCATAGAAAACAGACATATAGGGATGATATGAGACTGGCATAGAAAACAGACATATAGTGATGATATGAGACTGGCATAGAAAACAGACATATAGGGATGATATGAGACTGGCATAGAAAACAGACATATAGGGATGATATGAGACTGGCATAGAAAACAGACATATAGGGATGATATGAGACTGGCATAGAAAACAGACATATAGTGATGATATGAGACTGGCATAGAAACCAGACATATAGGGATGATATGAGACTGGCATAGAAAACAGACATATAGTGATGATATGAGACTGGCATAGAAAACAGACATATAGGGCTGATATGAGACTGGCATAGAAAACAGACATATAGTGATGATATGAGACTGGCATAGAAAACAGACATATATTGATGATATGAGACTGGCATAGAAAACAGACATATAGGGATGATATGAGACTGGCATAGAAAACAGACATATAGTGATGATATGAGACTGACATAGAAAACAGACATATAGTGATGATATTAGACTGGCATAGAAAACAGACATATATTGATGATATGAGACTGGCATAGAAAACAGACATATAGTGATGATATGAGACTGGCATAGAAAACAGACATATAGTGATGATATTAGACTGGCATAGAAAACAGACAGATAGGGGTGATATGAGACTGGCACATAAAACAGACATTAGGGATGGCATGAGGCTGGCACATAAAACTGACATTAGGGATGGCATGAGGCTGGCACATAAAACAGACATTAGGGATGGCATGAGGCTGGCATAGAAAACAGACAGATAGGGATAACTAGCAGCCTCCTAACAGCGAAGTAGATGGATAGCAGGAAGAGAAAGGCCACTGGTACAGTGGCAAAGCCGGGTACCTTTAGTCAAAGCCTAAGAAGGCTACATGGAGCCATCCATCACATTTTATTGGTATGGTGGTCTTCTTAAACAAGAACAAGCAGAGAAACTCTATACCACAACCATTTAGTTTTACAATCATTTGTTAAAGACATGGTATCAGTCAAGAATTAAAAAAGGAAAATATTATACCACAGTAGAAGCATGCATAACTCACCTTTACTTGAGCAAATAAATGTATAGTTTTACATTTGAGTCATTTAACAGACACTCTTATCCAGAGCGGCTTACAGGAGCAATTAAGGTTAAGTACCTTGCTCAAGGGCACATCTACAGATTTTTTTGCTAGTCGGCTCATGGATTCGAACAAGCGACATTTCTGTAACTGGTCCAATGCTCTTAACCGACAATATATGTCTTTCTGAAACAATGAGGAAGAGTTACGGAGTGAGCGGTCCAATACGGTGAGCAACCTGTTCCAAAAGACATTCCTGGAAGTTCTAGGAATGCATTTTATTAATATTCCCAGCATATTCATTACATATTCGTGCCGTCAGTAGAAACTGGTCAGTGGCCCACCTGGTCTCAGTATTGTGGTCTCTTCAGGGCAGATATGTAAATTTAATGACGCTGGCAAAGTGTGTAAGATCAAGTTACTGTATTGATTACACAGTGACCCTGCTCTGCTCTATCAGAGACTCAGCAACACAGAGACCCAGAGAGACAGGCCAGGAGCAGCACTAGTAGCAGGTAGCAGCTCCCTGTATGTTACAGCACCACGCCACTCTGCTCCAGGGAAAGACATGCCGGGCAAAAATTGCTTTTCCTTTCTGAAAACCAAGCATCGGAGGTAAGATATGATAACATAAGTTTTATGGTCTTTTGACAGAATTGTGGTTAGCACCAACAACAAGTGCATTACACGACACAGAATCAGTACACAACAGGTGGCTATTCAACTATTATTAGTGAATGGGTCATTCAGAATTGAATCACCAAGAAGAAAGTGCATGTTTTAAACAACTTGATCTCACTAGGTCACATGGCTGCACTGCTGTCATAGTGTTTTGCTAGGTGGAGGTTGCAGTCTGACTTGCTGTTAGAAATGCTGTAGAGTTATTGATGATAATCAGCCTAATCAGCAGACAGGCTTTAATTAAAATGAGAGAGTGATAAGTACTTCTGAGGATACAGCTGTGTGTGAAAGACAGAGGGATGGGGAGAGAGATAAAGGGAGAGACACAGAGAGGGAGGGAGGGAGAGAGAGAGAGAGGGGAGAGAGAGAGAGAGAGAGATAAGAACCTGACACCCTCAGCACACAGGGGGACAAACACCTGCCTGCAGGTGACAGCATTCCCTCCCCCATATGCCCCCCTAGGCACAACTATGACAACATAACCAACAAAAACGGGTCACAACTCCTGCAGCTCTGTCGCACGCTGGGTATGTACATAGTCAATGGTAGGCTTCGAGGGGACTCCTATGGTAGGTTCACCTATAGCTCATCTCTTGGCAGTAGCACTGTAGACTACTTTATCACTGACCTCAACCCAGAGTCTCTCAGAGCGTTCACAGTCAGCCCACTGACACCCCTATCAGACCACAGCAAAATCACAGTCTACTTGAACAGAGCAATACTCAATCATGAGGCATCAAAGCCAAAGGAACTGAGTAACATTAAGAAATGCTATAGATGGAAGGAATGCAGTTTGGAAACCTACCAAAAAACAATTAGGCAACAGCAAATTCAATCCCTTTTAGACAACTTCCTGGGTAAAATGTTCCACTGCAATAGTGAAGGTGTAAACTTGGCAGTAGAAAATCTTAACAGTATATTTGACCTCTCAGCTTCCCTATCAAATCTAAAAATCTCAAATAGAAAACCGAAGAAAATGAACAACAATGACAAATGGTTTGATAAAGAATGCAAAAATCTAAGAAATAAATTGAGGAACCTGTCCAACCAAAAACATAGAGACCCGGAAAACCTGAGTCTACGCCTTCACTATGGCGAATCACTAAAACAATACAGAAATACACTACGGAAAAAGAAGGAACAGCACGTCAGAAATCAGCTCAATGTAATTGAAGACTCCATAGACTCTAACCAATTCTGGGAAAATTGGAAAACACTAAACAAACAACAACACGAAGAATTATCTATCCAAAATGGAGATGTATGGGTAAACCACTTCTCCAATCTTTTTGGCTCTATAACAAAGAATAAAGAACAAAAACATATACATGATCAAATACAAATCCTAGAATCAACTATTAAAGACTACCAGAACCCATTGGATTCTCCAATTACCTTGAATGAGTTACAGGACAAAATAAAAACCCTCAAACCCAAAAAGGCCTGTGGTGTTGATGGTATCCTTAATGAAATGATCAAATATACAGACAACAAATTCCAATTGGCTATACTAAAACTCTTTAACATCGTCCTTAGCTCTGGCATCTTCCCCAATATTTGGAACCAAGGACTGATCACCCCAATCCACAAAAGTGGAGACAAATTTGACCCCAATAACTACCGTGGAATATGCGTCAACAGTAACCTTGGGAAAATACTCTGCATTATCATTAACAGCAGACTCGTACATTTCCTCAATGAAAACAATGTACTGAGCAAATGTCAAATTGGCTTTTTACCAAATTACCGTACAACAGACCATGTATTCACCCTACACACCCTAATTGACAACCAAACAAACCAAAACAAAGGCAAAGTCTTCTCATGCTTTGTTGATTTCAAAAAAGCCTTCGACTCAATTTGGCATGAGGGTCTGCTATACAAATTGATGGAAAGTGGTGTTGGGGGTAAAACATACGACATTATAAAATCCATGTACACAAACAACAAGTGTGCGGTTAAAATTGGCAAAAAACACACACATTTCTTCACACAGGGTCGTGGGGTGAGACAGGGATGCAGCTTAAGCCCCACCCTCTTCAACATATATATCAACGAATTGGCGCGGGCACTAGAACAGTCTGCAGCACCCGGTCTCACCCTACTAGAATCCGAAGTCAAATGTCTACTGTTTGCTGATGATCTGGTGCTTCTGTCACCAACCAAGGAGGGCCTACAGCAGCACCTAGATCTTCTGCACAGATTCTGTCAGACCTGGGCCCTGACAGTAAATCTCAGTAAGACCAAAATAATGGTGTTCCAAAAAAGGTCCAGTCACCAGGACCACAAATTCCATCTAGACACCGTTGCCCTAGAGCACACAAAAAACTATACATACCTCGGCCTAAACATCAGCACCACAGGTAACTTCCACAAAGCTGTGAACGATCTGAGAGACAAGGCAAGAAGGGCCTTCTATGCCATCAAAAGGAACATAAATTTCAACATACCAATTAGGATCTGGCTAAAAATACTTGAATCAGTCATAGAGCCCATTGCCCTTTATGGTTGTGAGGTCTGGGGTCCGCTCACCAACCAAGATTTCACAAAATGGGACAAACACCAAATTGAGACTCTGCATGCAGAATTCTGCAAAAATATCCTCCGTGTACAACGTAGAACACCAAATAATGCATGCAGAGCAGAATTAGGCCGATACCCACTAATTATCAAAATCCAGAAAAGAGCCGTTAAATTCTACAACCACCTAAAAGGAAGCGATTCCCAAACCTTCCATAACAAAGCCATCACCTACAGAGAGATGAACCTGGAGAAGAGTCCCCTAAGCAAGCTGGTCCTAGGGCTCTGTTCACAAACACAAACACACCCCACAGAGCCCCAGGACAACAGCACAATTAGACCCAACCAAATCATGAGAAAACAAAAAGATAATTACTTGACACATTGGAAAGAATTAACAAAAAAACAGAGCAAACTAGAATGCTATTTGGCCCTAAACAGAGAGTACACAGTGGCAGAATACCTGACCACTGTGACTGACCCAAACTTAAGGAAAGCTTTGACTATGTACAGACTCAGTGAGCATAGCCTTGCTATTGAGAAAGGCCGCCGTAGGCAGACATGGCTCTCAAGAGAAGACAGGCTATGTGCACACTGCCCACAAAATGAGGTGGAAACTGAGCTGCACTTCCTAACCTCCTGCCCAATGTATGACCATATTAGAGAGACATATTTCCCTCAGATTACACAGATCCACAAAGAATTCGAAAACAAATCCAATTTTGATAAACTCCCATATCTACTGGGTGAAATTCCACAGTGTGCCATCACAGCAGCAAGATTTGTGACCTGTTGCCACAAGAAAAGGGCAACCAGTGAAGAACAAACACCACTGTAAATACAACCCATATTTATGTTTATTTATTTTAACTTGTGTGCTTTAACCATTTGTACATTGTTACAACACTGCATATATATAATATGACATTTGTAATGTCTTTATTGTTTTGAAACTTCTGTATGTGTAATGTTTACTGTTCATTTTTATTGTTTATTTGACTTTTGTATATTACCTACCTCACTTGCTTTGGCAATGTTAACACATGTTTCCCATGCCAATAAAGCCCCTTGAATTGAATTGAATTGAATTGAGAGAGAGAGAGGGGAGAGAGAGAGAGAGAGAGAGAGAGAGAGAGAGAGAGGGGAGAGAGGGTTGGGGGGGGGGGAGAGAGAGAGAGGGGGGGAGAGACAGAGACAGAGAGACAGAGAGAGAGAGAGACATCTCTGCCCTGCAGAAACATCTCTGTGCATCATGCTTGAGTGAGCAGTGAGACATTGTTAGTGTAGGCCGGGCTTTGAATCACAGAGGCTGTTCGTCAGAGGCTGGCCCCCATGTCCACAACAGACTGTGGTGGCTCGAAAATGGCAGCCAGGTTTAGTTTTATTAGTTTTCATTTGATTTATTCACACAAAAAAGACAAATTAAGACAAACATTGCAGATGGTAAAAATGGTAAAAAGGTGTGCAGGTGAGTTTGGAAATCCTAGAGGACTTATATGAAAACAATACAACAACAAAACATATATATATACAAACAGATTGTTGAATCAAATAAACAAAGCATACTAATTACAATTGGACATGATAAACTCAGTGTTCAAAAAACACAGTGTGCATGTGTGTGTGTGTGTGCGTGCGTGCGTGTGTGCGTGCGTGCGTGCGTGCAAGTGTGTGTGTGAGTGTTATGCTGCATGTAGGAGTAGTTTGGTTATTCAGGCTGAACCCAGTCTACACTTGAAATTGT